>NC_086444.1:53870914-53880914 GCF_028390025.1 Pseudophryne corroboree | reverse complement strand
ATAGAATGCGGCCTGTGATGTGTATATAGTATAGAATGCGGCCTGTGATGTGTATATAGTATAAAATGCGGCCTGTGATGTGTATATAGTATAGAATGCGGCCTGTGATGTGTATATAGTAGAGAATGCGCCCTGTGATGTGTATAGTATAGAATGCAGCCTGTGATGTGTAAATAGTATAGCATGCGGCCTGTGATGTGTATATAGTAGAGAATGCGCCCTGTGATGTGTATAGTATAGAATGCAGCCTGTGATGTGTATATAGCATAGAATGCGGCCTGTGATGTGTATATAGCATAGAATGCGGCCTGTGATGTGTATAGTATAGAATGCAGCCTGTGATGTGTATATAGCATAGAATGCAGCCTGTGCTGTGTATATAGTATAGAATGCAGCCTGTGATGTGTATATAGTATAGAATGCGGCCTGTGATGTGTATATAGTATAGAATGCAGCCTGTGATGTGTATATAGTATAGAATGCAGCCTGTGCTGTGTATATAGTATAGAATGCAGCCTGTGATGTGTATATAGTATAGAATGCAGCCTGTGATGTGTATATAGTATAGAATGCGGCCTGTGATGTGTATATAGTATAGAATGCGGCCTGGGATGTGTATATAGTATAGAATGCAGCCTGTGATGTGTATATAGTATAGAATGCGGCCTGTGATGTGTATATAGTATAGAATGCGGCCTGTGATGTGTATATAGTATAGAATGCGGCCTGTGATGTGTATATAGTATAGAATGCAGCCTGTGCTGTGTATATAGTATAGAATGCAGCCTGTGCTGTGTATATAGTATAGAATGCGGCCTGTGATGTGTATATAGTATAGAATGCGGCCTGTGATGTGTATATAGTATAGAATGCGGCCTGTGATGTGTATATAGTATAGAATGCGGCCTGTGATGTGTATATAGTATAGAATGCGGCCTGTGATGTGTATATAGTATAGAATGCGGCCTGTGATGTGTATATAGTATAGAATGCAGCCTGTGCTGTGTATATAGTATAGAATGCAGCCTGTGCTGTGTATATAGTATAGAATGCAGCCTGTGATGTGTATATAGTATAGAATGCAGCCTGTGATGTGTATATAGTATAGAATGCAGCCTGTGATGTGTATATAGTATAGAATGCAGCCCTGTGATGTATATATAGTATAGAATACAGCCTGTGATGTGTATATAGTATAGAATGCGGCCTGTGATGTGTATATAGTATAGAATGCGGCCTGTGATGTGTATATAGTATAGAATGCAGCCTGTGCTGTGTATATAGTATAGAATGCAGCCTGTGATGTGTATATAGTATAGAATGCAGCCTGTGATGTGTATATAGTATAGAATGCGGCCTGTGATGTGTATATAGTATAGAATGCGGCCTGGGATGTGTATATAGTATAGAATGCAGCCCTGGGATGTGTATATAGTATAGAATGCAGGCCTGTGATGTGTATATAGTATAGAATGCGGCCTGTGATGTGTATATAGTATAGAATGCGGCCTGTGATCTGTATATAGTATAGAATGCGGCCTGTGATGTGTATATAGTATAGAATGCGGCCTGTGATGTGTATATAGTATAGAATGCGGCCTGTGATGTGTATATAGTATAGAATGCGGCCTGTGATGTATATATAGTATAGAATGCGGCCTGTGATGTGTATATAGTATAGAATGCGGCCTGTGATGTATATATAGTATAGAATGCGGCCTGTGATGTGTATATAGTATAAAATGCGGCCTGTGATGTGTATATAGTATAGAATGCGGCCTGTGATGTGTATATAGTATAGAATGCGGCCCGTGATGTGGATATAGTATAGAATGCGGCCCGTGATGTGTGTATAGTATAGAATGCGGCCTGTGATGTGTATATAGTATAGAATGCAGGCTGTGATTTGTATATAGTATGTACAGCCTGTGATGTATGTATAGTATAGAATGCAGCCTGTGATGTATGTATAGTATAGAATGTGGCCTGTGATGTGTATATAGTATAGAATGCAGTCTGTGATGTGTGTATAGTATAGAATGCAGCCTGTGATGTGTATATAGTATAGAATGCAGCCTTTGATGTATATATTATTATTATTATTATCCTTTATTTATATGGCGCCACAAGGGTTCCGCAGTGCCCAATTACAGAGTACATAAACAAATAATCAAACAGGAAAACAGCAACTTACAGTTGTTGACCGTATAGGACAAGTACAGGGTAAATAAACATAGCTACATCAGCAGATGACACTGGAATAAGTATCAGGTGGCAGAAGACTGCTGGATTTGGTGCAGTTGAAGATTATTGACGTAAGTAAGAAAGGATAAGCACATGAGGGAAGAGGGCCCTGCTCGTGAGAGCTTACATTCTAAAGGGGAGGGGTAGACAGACAGGGGTGACACAGATGGGGTACATAGAGAGCGTAGAACAGAGGGTTAGGATGTGATTTGGCTGGGTTTGGTGAAGAAGTGGGTCTTGAGAGCCCGTTTGAAGTTTTGTAGAGAGGTGGAGAGTCTGAGGGGGAGAGGTAGGGAATTCCAGAGAAGTGGTGCAGCACGTGAAAAATCTTGGAGGTAGGAGTGGGAGGAAGTAATCAGTAGGCAGGAGAGTCATCGTGCATTAGCAGAGCGAAGAGGATGGGTCGGGAGTGTAAAGGGAGATAATGTCAGAGATGTAGATGGGAGAGGAGTGGGTGAGGGCTTTGTAAGCGAGTGTGAGAAGCTTGAAATGGATTCTGAAAGGGAAGGGGAGCCAGTGAAGGTCTAGTAAGAGAGGAGAGGTGGACGTAGTGCGTTTGGTGAGGAAGATTAGCCGGGCAGCAGCACTGAGGATAGATTGGAGTGGAGAGAGGTGTTTGTCAGGAATGCCAGTCAGGAGGAGATTACAGTAGTCCAGTCTGGAGATGACCAGTGGGTGGATATGAGTCTTAGTAGCATCCTGGGTCAGAAAGGGTCTGATCCTGGAAATATTTTTTAGATGGAAATGGCAGATCTGTGACAGAGGTGCTGAATGTGTGGTTTGAAGGAGAGGGAGGAGTCCAGGATTACTCCAAGACAGCGCACTTGGGGGGTAGAGTAGATAGTAGTGCCATCAATCGCTAATGAGATTGTAGAAGGTGAGGTTATGCGGGAGGGAGTGAAGATGATCAGCTCGGTCTTAGACATGTTAAGTTTAAGAAAGCGCTGGGACATCCAGGAAGAGGTAGCAGAGAGACAGTTGGAGATACGAGTGAGAAGAGCAGGGGAGAGGTCTGGAGAGGAAAGATAGATGTGGGTGTCATCAGCATAGAGATGATATTGGAAACCAAAAGAACTAATGAGCTTACCTAGTGAGGACGTATAGAGAGAGAAGAGAAGAGGACCAAGGACAGAACCTTGGGGTATCCCTACAGTTAGTGGAAGTGAGGGGGAGGTGGAGTCATGAGAGGAGACAGAGAGAGACCGGTCAGAAAGGTAGGAGGACAGCCAAGAGAGGGCAGTGTCACGCAGACCAATGGAGTGAAGAATTTGCAGTAGGAGAGGATGGTCCGCAGTGTCAAAAGCAGCAGAGAGATCAAGTAGAATAAGTATAGAGTAGTGTCCCTTAGATTTAGCAGCATGGAGGTCATTGCATACTTTTGTAAGGGCAGTTTCAGTGGAGTGGAGAGGACGGAAGCCAGACTGGAATGGGTCAAGCAGTGAGTGTGAGGAAAGAAAGGAAGTAAGGTGGTTGTAGACAATATGCTCAAGGAGTTTGGAGGCAAAAGGGAGGAGAGAGATGGGTTGGTAGTTGGAGAGAGTGTTTGGATCAAGGGTAGGTTTTTTAAGAATAGGAGAGATGAGTGCGTGCTTGAAGGCAGAGGGGACAGTGCCTGATGAGAGGGAGAGAATGAGAAGGTGGGAAAGATGGGAACAAGTAGAAGGAGAGAGGTAGCGGAGGAGGCGGGAGGGGATAGGGTCAAGTGGGGAGGTGATGAGGGGACAGGAACGAATGAGGGCCATGACTTCCTCTCCAGATGCATGGGAGAAAGATGTCAGAGTAGGTGCGAGGGATGGGGAGGGTTGGTAAGGGATGGGAGAAGGCTGGTTACTGATGGTGTGATGTGATGTCCTGACATATGGAGTAAATTTTGGATGTGAAGTAAGTGGCAAAGTCAAGAGCAGAGAGTGAGGAAGGGAGACGAGGTGATGGTGGGCAGAGGAGTGAGTTGAAAGTGGCAAAGAGGCGCCTGGGGTTGGAAGACTGGAAGGAGATGAGGTTCTTGAAGTATGACTGTTTAGCAAGAGAAAGGGCAGCACTCAAGGATGAGAGAATAAGTTTGAAATCGAGGAAGTCTGCCTTAGAGCGTGATTTCCTCCAGTGTCGCTCAGCAGTACGTGAGCATTTTTGCAGATATCTGGTGCATTTGGTGTGCCAGGGTTGAGGTATTAATTTGCGAGGGTGAATAGTGGTTGGTGGAGCAACAGAGTCAAGAACATAAGTAAGGGATGCATTGTATGTGTAGTGGCTTGTTTAGGGCATGAGAGAGAGAGAATAGGAGAGAGAAGTGAGTCAAACAGGGAGAAAAGGAATGTGGTGTCAATAGCCTCAATGTTACGCTTAGTGATGGTAGCCTTAGGAGGTAGAGATGGGGAAGTCGAGAGAGATAGGTTAAAGGAGAGCAGGTGGTGGTCAGAGAGGGGAAATGGGGAGTTGGAAAAATCAGAAATATCACAGCGGTGAGTGAAGACCAGATCCAGTGAGCTCCCATTAACATGGGAGGGTGAGGAGGTCCACTGGGAAGAGACCAAGTGAAGAGGTGAGGTTAAGGAGTTTAGAGGCAGGGGATTGTGTGAGGATGTCAATAGGGATGTTGAAATCGCCTAGGATAATGGTGGGAATGTCAGAAGAGAGGAAGCCAGGAAGCAAAGTTGTCAATGAATTTGGAAGCAGTGTGCGCCCTGTGATGTGTATATAGTATAGAATGCAGCCTCTGATGTGTATATAGTATAGAATGCAGCCCTGTGATGTGTATATAGTAGAGAATGCGGCCTGTGATGTGTGTATAGTATAGAATGCAGCCTGTGATGTGTATATAGTATAGAATGCAGCCTGTGATGTGTATATAGCATAGAATGCGGCCTGTGATGTGTATATAGTATAGAATGCGGCCTGTGATGTGTATAGTATAGAATGCAGCCTGTGATGTGTATATAGCATAGAATGCAGCCTGTGCTGTGTATATAGTATAGAATGCAGCCTGTGATGTGTATATAGTATAGAATGCAGTCTGTGATGTGTGTATAGTATAGAATGCAGCCTGTGATGTGTATATAGCATAGAATGCGGCCTGTGATGTGTATATAGTATAGAATGCGGCCTGTGATGTGTATATGGTATAGAATGCGCCCTGTGATGTGTATATAGTATAGAATGCAGCCTGTGATGTGTGTATAGTATAGAATGCAGCCCTGTGATGTATATATAGTATAGAATACAGCCTGTGATGTGTATATAGTATAGAATGCGGCCTGTGATGTGTATATAGTATAGAATGCAGCCCTGTGATGTGTATATAGTATAGAATGCGGCCTGTGATGTGTATATAGTATAGAATGCGGCCTGTGATGTGTATATAGTATAGAATGCGGCCTGTGATGTGTATATAGTATAGAATGTGGCCTGTGATGTGTATATAGTATAGAATGCAGCCTGTGATGTGTATATAGTATAGAATGCAGCCTGTGATGTCTATATAGTATAGAATGCAGCCTGTGCTGTGTATATAGTATAGAATGCAGCCTGTGATGTGTATATAGTATAGAATGCAGCCTGTGATGTGTATATAGTATAGAATGCAGCCTGTGATGTGTATATAGTATAGACTGCAGCCCTGTGATGTATATATAGTATAGAATACAGCCTGTGATGTGTATATAGTATAGAATGCAGCCTGTGATGTGTATATAGTATAGAATGCGGCCTGTGATGTGTATATAGTATAGAATGCGGCCTGTGATGTGTATATAGTATAGAATGCGGCCTGTGATGTGTATATAGTATAGAATGCGGCCTGTGATGTGTATATAGTATAGAATGCAGCCTGTGATGTGTATATAGTATAGAATGCAGCCTGTGATGTGTATATAGTATAGAATGCAGCCTGTGATGTATATATAGTATAGAATGCGGCCTGTGATGTGTATATAGTATAGAATGCGGCCTGTGATGTGTATATAGTATAGAATGTGGCCTGTGATGTGTATATAGTATAGAATGTGGCCTGTGATGTGTATATAGTATAGAATGCAGCCTGTGATGTCTATATAGTATAGAATGCAGCCCTGTGATGTATATATAGTATAGAATACAGCCTGTGATGTGTATATAGTATAGAATGCGGCCTGTGATGTGTATATATAGTATAGAATGCAGCCTGTGATGTGTATATAGTATAGAATGCAGCCTGTGCTGTGTATATGGTATAGAATGCAGCCTGTGATGTGTATATAGTATAGAATGCGGCCTGTGATGTGTATATAGTATAGAATGCGGCCTGGGATGTGTATATAGTATAGAATGCGGCCTGGGATGTGTATATAGTATAGAATGCGGCCTGTGATGTGTATATAGTATAGAATGCAGCCTGTGATGTGTATATAGTATAGAATGCGGCCTGTGATGTGTATATAGTATAGAATGCGGCCTGTGATGTGTATATAGTATAGAATGCGGCCTGTGATGTGTATATAGTATAGAATGCAGCCTGTGATGTGTATATAGTATAGAATGCAGCCTGTGATGTGTATATAGTATAGAATGCAGCCTGTGATGTGTATATAGTATAGAATGCAGCCTGTGATGTGTATATAGTATAGAATGCAGCCCTGTGATGTATATATAGTATAGAATACAGCCTGTGATGTGTATATAGTATAGAATGCGGCCTGTGATGTGTATATAGTATAGAATGCGGCCTGTGATGTGTATATAGTATAGAATGCGGCCTGTGATGTGTATATAGTATAGAATGCAGCCTGTGATGTGTATATAGTATAGAATGCAGCCTGTGCTGTGTATATAGTATAGAATGCAGCCTGTGATGTGTATATAGTATAGAATGCAGCCTGTGATGTGTTTATAGTATAGAATGCGGCCTGTGATGTGTATATAGTATAGAATGCGGCCTGGGATGTGTATATAGTATAGAATGCAGCCCTGGGATGTGTATATAGTATAGAATGCGGCCTGTGATGTGTATATAGTATAGAATGCAGCCTGTGATGTGTATATAGTATAGAATGCAGCCTGTGCTGTGTATATAGTATAGAATGCAGCCTGTGATGTGTATATAGTATAGAATGCAGCCTGTGATGTGTATATAGTATAGAATGCGGCCTGGGATGTGTATATAGTATAGAATGCAGCCCTGGGATGTGTATATAGTATAGAATGTGGCCTGTGATGTGTATATAGTATAGAATGCGGCCTGTGATGTGTATATAGTATAGAATGCGGCCTGTGATGTGTATATAGTATAGAATGCGGCCTGTGATGTGTATATAGTATAGAATGCGGCCTGTGATGTATATATAGTATAGAATGCGGCCTGTGATGTGTATATAGTATAGAATGCGGCCTGTGATGTGTATATAGTATAGAATGCGGCCTGTTATGTATATAGTATAGAATGCGGCCTGTGATGTGTATATAGTATAGAATGCGGCCTGTGATGTATATATAGTATAGAATGCGGCCTGTGATGTGTATATAGTATAGAATGCGGCCTGTGATGTGTATATAGTATAGAATGCGGCCTGTGATGTGTATATAGTATAGAATGCGGCCTGTGATGTGTATATAGTATAGAATGCGGCCTGTGATGTATATATAGTATAGAATGCGGCCTGTGATGTGTATATAGTATAGAATGCGGCCTGTGATGTGTATATAGTATAGAATGCGGCCTGTGATGTGTATATGGAATTAGAGCTTTGTGATGTGTTGTGTTGTGTTAATTTACTCCACACACAGATATTCTACTTTCTCTCTGTAATCATATTGGATCTGGTTTCCGTATAATAACGTCACATCAGACTCCTTGGCCTCTAGCTTCGCCCATAGATAAGTAAAAGCAAAGTTCTCCGCCAGATACATGCAGCAGCTGAGGGTGAGGTGGAGTGTTTCTTATCTCTGGTAATATCTGCAGTGTCTTTGTGTTTCCATGAATGAAATCTCTGGTGACCATTGAGCTTCCCTGGGTCTACTTTCTAGTTTTTGAGAAGTAGTTGACAAGGAGTGGTAGGCTGTGAATGAATACAAAAAAATTATAATAGTAAAATCATATGTTTATAATAAATATAGATATATTTTCTATATATAATGTGTGTGTGTCGTACCGTAGGTGGATCTTGACGTAAGTCTCGCCTACCTGTAATTCCTTCTTATTCCGTGGTCCTATTTTTTTCAAACGTGAAGATAACCTTTCTCATAGACAGAAGACTGGAATTGCTGCCAGGTGTCACACTTTCTGGAAGGGCCCTGGCTTCTCAGGGCTAATACAGAGAAAATGTTTCCGGTTTAGAAAGCAAAGCTCATTCCTTTGTGATCATTGTAGAATGTACAACGCAATACTGTAGCCCTGAACGAGTATTGTTCGGAACCTGACTTGGAAATGTAACTTTCCAGGTCAGGAAGTAGGAGATGGGGTAAAAATATGTCAGCAGTTAGTGGAAGGGTTGGCGTGAGCAGAGCCGACCCTAACCAATATGATGCCCTAGGCAAGATTTTGGCTGGTGCCCCCTAGAACCACCGCTAGTTCCGCCTCTGACCCTGCACGCCTTTCCCAGCACCATCACTCCCCACCCATAGCAGTACTTTTTTTTAATTTTCCTACCCCCTGTAATTTAAATAAGAACAGTGCGCACATTCGGAACACAGCCCAAAAAGGTATGTTTTTTTGCTGGCAAGGGGCATGGCCAAACAATAGTACCCCCAATTCAAATTATGCCTCACAGTAGTGCAACTTTATTCACAATCTATCATGCCACAGTGTCCCTTATTCACATTACATCAGACAGTAGTACCACTTTACCTTATATACGTTACTCCTCACAGTAGTGCCCCTCATTCACATAACATCATACTGAATTGCTCCTTATTCACATTACACCACACCATATTGCTCTTTATTCTCATTACACCACACCATATTGCTCCTTATTCACATTACACCACACCATATTGCTCCTTATTCACATTACACCACACCATATTGCTCTTTATTCTCATTACACCACACCATATTGCTCCTTATTCACATTACACCACACCATATTGCTCCTTATTCACATTACACCACACCATATTGCTCCTTATTCACATTACACCACACCATATTGCTATTTATTCACATTAGACCACACAGTAGTGCCCTTTCTATACGTTATGCCACACAGTAGAGCACCTTATACACATAATGCCACACATTGGTAATGCATTTATACACATAATACCACACGGTAATGCCCCTTACACATATGACACACATTGTTAATGCCCTTATACACATAATGACACACATAGTGCCCCTTACACATATGTTACACATTATTAATGACCTTATACACATAATGACACATATAGTCCCTGGCGTGAGTCAACTGGCAGCTCTGCTAACGTCGGGTGCCTATTTTTTATGATAATGCATCTTATTTGCATTACTGCATGGCTAGGATGCACAAGCAGCTTCTGCTGATTAAAATATGTGGCATACCTATATACTGTGTGTGACTGTGGCTGTATCTGCATACGGCATGCTACACACAGAATATAGGCATGCCACATATCATTTTAATCAGCAGAAGCTGCTTGTGCCCCATGGCATACCAGATGCCCTAGGCAATTGCCTAGTTTGCCTATGCCTAGGGCCGGCTCTGGGCATGAGTGCTCATGGTAAACTATTCAGTACATCACATGGGGTCTATGGGGGTAATTCTGAGTTGATTGCAGCAACAAGTTTGTTAGCAATTGGGCA